>NC_048574.1:79010687-79018187 GCF_013265735.2 Oncorhynchus mykiss
CACTACGTGCTTCAGCACTCGACGGTCCCGTTCTGTGAGTTTGTGTGGCATACCACTTCACAGCTGAGACGTTGTTGCTTCTAGACTTTTCTCTTCACAATAACAGAATTTACAGTTGACCGGGGGGGCAGCTCCAGCAGGGCAGACATTTTATGAACTCACTAGTTGGAAAGGTGGCATCCTATGAGTCACCGAGGTCTTCAGTAAGGCCATTCTACTGACAATGTTTACCAATGGAGATTGCATGTCTGTGTGCTCGATTTGCAACCGGTGAGGTGGAAATAGCCCGATCCACACATTTTAAGGGGTGTCCACATACCTTTGTATATGTGGTGTATAATCGACCTCAGGATATTGGATAAACCACAACATAACCGTATACGCCAAATACAAACCACAACATAGCCATCCATACACGCGATATATAAACCACAACCAAAACCTAAAGCAGTAAAACCACAATAAACAGCACGTGAAAAAACGCGGCGACTCACCTGTCAGCGGAAACAACAGAAACTGCATGATAACTAGAATCCAGTTGTCTCTCATGATTAGCTGTGTTGTTAATCCTACCCCATGCGTCTGGACTTGTGTGTGTGTGTCTAAAGTTGTCGTCTCTATCCGTACAGTGAACTGCGTAGCGGGTCAATACCGCTGAGGTATGGTCCCTATCTAACTGAAGGAGGAACGCTACTGATTCGATTCTCTCAAGGGGCTGATACGACACTCCGATGGATTTTAATCTTCCTTAAAGGGCCAGTACACATTTTTCGCTCTACTCTTCTCTGTTTCTCCTCCTGTCTTCATCTCCTCCAGCAGTATACCGCTCCGATCCGTTCCGCATCGCAAGCCAGTCTGGACCACGGCCAGTGCGCAAGCCAGTCTGGACCACCGCCAGTGCGCGGCTGAGTTGTTATTACTGGAAGAACAACTCCTGTCTCCAAAGTCACGTTGACAGTTTTTCTAAATAAATAGCGCCTCGTCATAAAATGAATTCCCGCAGGATGAATCTGCGATTTTTAAAGTACCGTTCACACTTTGAATAATTACCCCTGGACCCTGACAGTGAAGAGGGTGTTTTGGCGTCTGCAGTCTACTGCATCTCTGTCTGTCTGTCCATCTGTCCATCTCTCACTCTCTTTCTCTCTACCTCTATCTGTCACTCACTCACTGTCTGTCTGTCTCGCTTTCTCTCTATCTATCTGTCTCTCTCTGCTTGTCTCTGTCTGTCTGTCTCTCTCTCTCTCTCTCTGTCAGTATTAGGTTAATGGTGGTGGTGATGCAGCTATGGTTTGTTATTCACTTGGTTTCACTTCACCTTCACTAATCAATATTGTGTTAGATGATTCAGATGATTACTCATCATCATGCTGCTGTGTGTGTGTGTGTGTGTGTGTGTCTGTGTGTGTGAGAGTGTGTGTGTGTGTGTGTGTGTGTGGTGTGTGTGTGTGTGTGTGTGTGTGTGTGTGAGAGAGAGTGTGTGTGAGTGTGTGTGTATGTGTGGGAGTGTGTGTGAGTGTGTGAGAGCTGTGTGTGTGTGTGTGTGTGATGTGTGTGTGGTGTGACTGCCTGCTGCATGTCTGTGTCCTGAGCTCATAACAGTTGTGTTGTTGTGCCTCACTAGAGCTCTAGGGTGTTAAAGGACTATTTACACTGGTAGGCTTTGTGCTGTGTCAAGACATCTCCTCCACATGACTGGTACAGCTCTAGCCTTGTGGTTCTTCATTAAAAAAACACCTTTATTCTCACTGGGACACACAGTATTTAATAGAAAACGTCCTTATTCTCACAGTATTTAATATAAAACTCCCTAATTCTCACTGGGACACAGTATTTAACATAAAACACCATTATTCTCACTGGGACACACAGTATTTAATATAAAACTCCCTAACTCTCACAGTATTTAATATAAAACTCCCTAATTCTCACAGTATTTAATATAAAACTCCCTAATTCTCACTGAGACACACAGTATTTAATATAAAACTCCCTTATTCTCACTGGGACACACAGTATTTAATATAAAACTCCATTATTCTCATTGGGACTCACAGTATTTAACATAAAACTCCCTAATTCTCACTGGGACACACAGTATTTAATATAAAACTCCCCAATTCTCACTGGGACACACAGTATTTAACATAAAACTCCCTAATTCTCACTGAGACACACAGTATGTAATATAAAACTCCCTAATTCACACAGTATTTAATATAAAACTCCCTAATTCTCACTGAGACACACAGTATTTAATATAAAACTCCCTAATTCTCACTGGGACACACAGTATTTAATATAAAACTCCCTTATTCTCACTGTATTTAATTTAAAACTCCCTTATTCTCACTGTATTTAATATAAAACTCCCTTATTCTCACTGTATTTAATATAAAACTCCCTTATTCTCACTGTATTTAATATAAAACTCCCTAATTCTCACTGTATTTAATATAAAACTCCCTTATTCTCACTGTATTTAATATAAAACTCCCTAATTCTCACTGTATTTAATATAAAACTCCCTAATTCTCACAGTATTTAATATAAAACTCCCTAATTCTCACTGAGACACACAGTATTTAATATAAAACTCCCTAATTCTCACTGAGACACACAGTATTTAATATAAAACTCCCCAATTCTCACTGAGACACACAGTATTTAATATAAAACTCCCTAATTCTCCCTGGGACACACAGTATTTAATATAGAATTAGCCATTTAATTTTTCCATGTGTTTTGTCTTGTTTTCCTACACACCTGGTTTCAATTCCCTCAGCATTAGACGTGTATATAACCCTCTGTTTCCCCTCCATGTCTGTGTGTGGAATTGCGCTGGGTGATGTCAAACCCATAGTGTTCTTATTGCTGTGTGTTTTTTGTTCGCCGAAATAAAAGGCTCCTTTGGCTCCCCAACTTCTGCTCTCCTGCGCCTGACTCCCTTACAGCCAGTTACGCATACCTAACAAGTATTTCATAGAAAACACCCTTATTCTCACTGGGACACACAATATTTAACATAAAACTCCCTTATTCTCACTGGGACACACAATATTTAACATAAAAATCCCTCTTAATCACTGGGACACACAATATTTAATATAAAACTCCCTTATTCACACTGGGACACCAAATATTTAACATAAAACTCCCTTATTCTCACTGGGACACACAATATTTAACATAAAACTCCCTTATTCTCACTGGGACACACAGTATTTAATATAAAACTCCCTTATTCTCACTGGGACACACAATATTTAACATAAAACTCCCTTATTCTCACTGGGACACACAATATTTAATATAAAACTCCCTTATTCTCACTGGGACACACAGTATTTAATATAAAACTCCCTTATTCTCACTGGGACACACAGTATTTAATATAAAACTCCCTTATTCTCACTGGGACACACAATATTTAACATAAAACTCCCTTATTCTCACTGGGACAAACAATATTTAACATAAAAATCCATCTTAATCACTGGGACACACAATATTTAATATAAAACTCCCTTATTCTCACTGGGACACACAGTATTTAATATAAAACTCCCTTATTCTCACTGGGACACACAATATTTAACATAAAACTCCCTTATTCTCACTGGGACACACAATATTTAACATAAAACTCCCTTATTCTCACTGGGACACACAGTATTTAATATAAAACTCCCTTATTCTCACTGGGACACACAGTATTTAATATAAAACTCCCTTATTCTCACTGGGACACACAATATTTAACATAAAACTCCCTTATTCTCACTGGGACACACAGTATTTAATATAAAACTCCCTTATTCTCACTGGGACACACAGTATTTAATATAAAACTCCCTTATTCTCACTGGGACACACAATATTTAACATAAAACTCCCTTATTCTCACTGGGACACACAGTATTTAATATAAAACTCCCTTATTCTCACTGGGACACACAATATTTAACATAAGAAAGTATTTAATATAAAACATAAAACAGTATTTTCAACAAATATCTTCAATAGGGTGTGAATGTCTCATAGTTAGACTAGTGGTACCTGTTGTCTCATAGACTAGTGGTACCTGTTGTCTCATAGACTAGTGGTACCTGTTGTCTCATAGACTAGTGGTACCTGTTGTCTCATAGACTATTGGTACCTGTTGTCTCATAGACTAGTGGTACCTGTTGTCTCATAGACTAGTGGTACCTGTTGTCTCATAGACTAGTGGTACCTGTTGTCTCATAGACTAGTGGTACCTGTTGTCTCATAGACTAGTGGTACCTGTTGTCTCATAGACTAGTGGTACCTGTTGTCTCATAGTTAGACTATTGGTACCTGTTGTCTCATAGACTATTGGTACCTGTTGTCTCATAGACTAGTGGTACCTGTTGTCTCATAGACTAGTGGTACCTGTTGTCTCATAGACTAGTGGTACCTGTTGTCTCATAGACTAGTGGTACCTGTTGTCTCATAGACTAGTGGTACCTGTTGTCTCATAGTTAGACTATTGGTACCTGTTGTCTCATAGACTATTGGTACCTGTTGTCTCATAGACTAGTGGTACCTGTTTTCTCATAGACTAGTGGTACCTGTTGTCTCATAGACTAGTGGTACCTGTTGTCTCATAGACTAGTGGTACCTGTTGTCTCATAGTTAGACTGTTGGTACCTGTTGTCTCATAGACTAGTGGTACCTGTTGTCTCATAGACTAGTGGTACCTGTTGTCTCATAGTTAGACTATTGGTACCTGTTGTCTCATAGACTATTGGTACCTGTTGTCTCATAGACTAGTGGTACCTGTTGTCTCATAGACTAGTGGTACCTGTTGTCTCATAGTTAGACTATTGGTACCTGTTGTCTCATAGACTAGTGGTACCTGTTGTCTCATAGACTAGTGGTACCTGTTGTCTCATAGTTAGACTAGTGGTACCTGTTGTCTCATAGACTAGTGGTACCTGTTGTCTCATAGTTAGACTAGTGGTACCTGTTGTCTCATAGACTAGTGGTACCTGTTGTCTCATAGACTAGTGGTACCTGTTGTCTCATAGACTAGTGGTACCTGTTGTCTCATAGACTAGTGGTACCTGTTGTCTCATAGTTAGACTATTGGTACCTGTTGTCTCATAGTTAGACTATTGGTACCTGTTGTCTCATAGACTAGTGGTACCTGTTGTCTCATAGACTAGTGGTACCTGTTGTCTCATAGTTAGACTAGTGGTACCTGTTGTCTCATAGTTAGACTAGTGGTACCGGTTGTCTCATTGTTAGACTAGTGGTACCTGTTGTCTCATAGACTAGTGGTACCTGTTGTCTCATTGTTAGACTAGTGGTACCTGTTGTCTCATAGTTAGACTATTGGTACCTGTTGTCTCATGGTTAGACTAGTGGTACCTGTTGTCTCATAGTTAGACTAGTGCTACCTGTTGTCTCATTGTTAGACTAGTGGTACCTGTTGTCTCATTGTTAGACTAGTGGTACCTGTTGTCTCATAGTTAGACTATTGGTACCTGTTGTCTCATAGTTAGACTAGTGGTACCTGTTATCTCATAGTTAGACTAGTGGTACCTGTTATCTCATAGTTAGACTATTGGTACATGTTGTCTCATTGTTAGACTAGTGGTACATGTTGTCTCATTGTTAGACTAGTGGTACCTGTTATCTCATAGTTAGACTATTGGTACCTCTTGTCTCATAGTTAGACTATTGGTACATGTTGTCTCATTGTTAGACTAGTGGTACCTGTTGTCTCATAGTTAGACTAGTGGTACCTGTTATCTCATAGTTAGACTATTGGTACCTGTTGTCTCATAGTTAGAATATTGGTACCTGTTATCTCATAGTTAGACTATTGGTACCTGTTGTCTCATAGTTAGACTATTGGTACCTGTTATCTCATAGTTAGACTATTGGTACCTGTTGTCTCATTGTTAGACTAGTGGTACCTGTTATCTCATAGTTAGACTATTGGTACCTCTTGTCTCATAGTTAGACTAGTGGTACATGTTGTCTCATTGTTAGACTAGTGGTACCTGTTGTCTCATAGTTAGACTAGTGGTACATGTTGTCTCATTGTTAGACTAGTGGTACCTGTTGTCTCATAGTTAGACTAGTGGTACCTGTTATCTCATTGTTAGACTAGTGGTACCTGTTATCTCATAGTTAGACTAGTGGTACATGTTGTCTCATTGTTAGACTAGTGGTACCTGTTGTCTCATAGTTAGACTAGTGGTACCTGTTATCTCATTGTTAGACTAGTGGTACCTGTTATCTCATAGTTAGACTATTGGTACCTGTTGTCTCATAGTTAGACTAGTGGTACCTGTTGTCTCATAGTTAGACTATTGGTACCTGTTGTCTCATAGTTAGACTATTGGTACCTGTTGTCTCATAGTTAGACTAGTGGTACCTGTTGTCTCATAGTTAGACTATTGGTACCTGTTGTCTCATAGTTAGACTATTGGTACCTGTTGTCTCATAGTTAGACTAGTGGTACCTGTTATCTCATAGTTAGACTAGTGGTACCTGTTATCTCATAGTTAGACTATTGGTACATGTTGTCTCATTGTTAGACTAGTGGTACATGTTGTCTCATTGTTAGACTAGTGGTACCTGTTATCTCATAGTTAGACTATTGGTACCTCTTGTCTCATAGTTAGACTATTGGTACATGTTGTCTCATTGTTAGACTAGTGGTACCTGTTGTCTCATAGTTAGACTAGTGGTACCTGTTATCTCATAGTTAGACTATTGGTACCTGTTGTCTCATAGTTAGAATATTGGTACCTGTTATCTCATAGTTAGACTATTGGTACCTGTTGTCTCATAGTTAGACTATTGGTACCTGTTATCTCATAGTTAGACTATTGGTACCTGTTGTCTCATTGTTAGACTAGTGGTACCTGTTATCTCATAGTTAGACTATTGGTACATGTTGTCTCATTGTTAGACTAGTGGTACCTGTTGTCTCATAGTTAGACTAGTGGTACCTGTTATCTCATTGTTAGACTAGTGGTACCTGTTATCTCATAGTTAGACTAGTGGTACATGTTGTCTCATTGTTAGACTAGTGGTACCTGTTGTCTCATAGTTAGACTAGTGGTACCTGTTATCTCATTGTTAGACTAGTGGTACCTGTTATCTCATAGTTAGACTATTGGTACCTGTTGTCTCATAGTTAGACTAGTGGTACCTGTTGTCTCATAGTTAGACTATTGGTACCTGTTGTCTCATAGTTAGACTATTGGTACCTGTTGTCTCATAGTTAGACTAGTGGTACCTGTTGTCTCATAGTTAGACTATTGGTACCTGTTGTCTCATAGTTAGACTATTGGTACCTGTTGTCTCATAGTTAGACTAGTGGTACCTGTTGTCTCATAGTTAGACTAGTGGTACCTGTTGTCTCATAGTTAGACTAGTGGTACCTGTTGTCTCATAGTTAGACTATTGGTACCTGTTGTCTCATAGTTAGACTAGTGGTACCTGTTGTCTCATAGTTAG
>NC_048574.1:79023187-79048187 GCF_013265735.2 Oncorhynchus mykiss
GTGTGGGACGCAATAAGAAGTGTATTCATGATTAGCATTACAGGTATAGTGTATACAAGAATCAGCAGAATAGTTGTCCACAATGTAGTCACCAATGTATCAACACATAATTGTTGTGATGAACAAAATAGCAAGTAGATTTATTCCAGGGAGTGGTTTGCTACATTGTCCTTCCATAATAAAAAACAGCTTCATGCGGTGTCCCCCCCCCCCCCAAAAAAAAAAAAAAAATCGGATTGATGTTATTTCGCCATCTTGTGTCTTTAAAACGTTACTCCATTCGACACCCCGGTCCAAAACTGCGCATGACTCCGTTCGGTGTTTGACTTCCGCCGACAGATTCCCGCTAGACCAATAGGAAGACAGTTTTGCTTGCCCTCTGTTGAATGATTACTTCCGGGCACACGGTCCACCCGCTAGCTCGTCGAAATCAAAATGTATGAAGTGGATATTTTTCCGCGCTTCAAGATAATGCAATAATTTATGACGACTTCTGCTGTTTTAAACTATATATATATATTTTGTTGTTGTTCGTGTGCATTTACTACTATCCGGGTTGTTTCGTTAGCCAACTAGCTTAGCTGGAAAACAAGAGTTGCGATCTTCGTGAAAGACACTTTCTTACCGCTGGTTAAAGAAGATGTCTGCGGAAGAGGCGGCAGACAAAACAGCCCCGGCGGACGCGAGTGCGGGAGATGGCGGAGACGAGGAAGAAGAGTGGCTTTACGGAGGTAAAGAGGCGTTACAGTGAATATAACATTTAGCTAAGTGGTTCCAAGTTATAACTAATGCAACTGCAAGTCGTTAGCACAGGTGCTACCTGATTAGCACAGTAGTTGCCGTAGCTTGCTAAAGCCTAAGGTGCCGTGGTGCTGCATGTGTTGGCCTAGTGTCACTGTAAACGTCAAGCCGACTCACTAACGCTACAGCAAATCCTTCAGGATTGCATCAAGAATTTGCACTTTGCTCAGTTTGTAGATATCTAGCTACCTGTATGTGGGGGAAATACAATGGACGGAAGAAGCATTGGATATGTAATGGTTCGTTTGCATGGATCTTCTGAACCAATAAACGTGGCTAGTTAGCTATGTAAGTTATTTAACTAGGTACCGTTAGATATTGTAATCTATGACTTTATCGTTGACATTTTTACCGTTAGTTAGTTAATGAATGGTCGTTTCCCTTCTAGATGATGATGAGAGAGCTGATGAAGAAGAGGCCAAACTATCCGCTGCTGTCAGGTGACTTCCTCGCCCTCCATCCGTTTGTGTATAAATAAGCATGTTACTGAGTTGTCCCAACTTTCTCTGTTGTATTGTCTACAGGATGTGTCTGAATGTGTTGGTGATATTTCCGTCCAGTCTGAATGTGTTGGTGATATTTCCATCCTCAGTCTGAATGTGTTGGTGATATTTCAGTCCTCAGTCTGAATGTGTTGGTGATATTTACATCCTCAGTCTGAATGTGTTGGTGATATTTACATCCTCAGTCTGAATGTGTTGGTGATATTTACGTCCTCAGTCTGAATGTGTTGGTGATATTTACATCCTCAGTCTGAATGTGTTGGTGATATTTCCGTCCTCAGTCTGAATGTGTTGGTGATATTTCCATCCTCAGTCTGAATGTGTTGGTGATATTTACATCCTCAGTCTGAATGTGTTGGTGATATTTACATCCTCAGTCTGAATGTGTTGGTGATATTTACATCCTCAGTCTGAATGTGTTGGTGATATTTACACCCTCAGTCTGAATGTGTTGGTGATATTTCAGTCTGAATGTGTTGGTGATATTTCCATCCTCAGTCTGAATGTGTTGGTGATATTTCCATCCTCAGTCTGAATGTATTGATGATATTTCCATCCTCAGTCTGAATGTGTTGGTGATATTTACACCCTCAGTGCACCTATTCCTGCTACTGAGTCAGAAGAGGCAGCTACTACAGGCAACGGAGTGGAAGCTCAGGTAAGACCTCTTCCCTCCCAGTGTGTCCCAAATGGCACCCTGTTCCCCTATAGGGCACCAAGTTTGACCGAAGTAGTGCACTATAAAGGGAATAGGGTGCTATAGGGCTCTGGTCTAAAGTAGTGCACTATATAGGGAATAGGGCTCTGGTCTAAAGTAGTGCACTATATAGGGAATAGGGTGCCATAGGGCTCTGGTCTAAAGTAGTGCACTATATAGGGAATAGGGTGCCATAGGGCTCTGGTCTAAAGTAGTGCACTATATAGGGAATAGGGTGCCATGGGGTTCTGGTCTAAAGTAGTGCACTATATAGGGAATAGGGTGCCATGGGGTTCTGATCTAAAGTAGTGCACTATATAGGGAATAGGGTGCCATTTGAGAGCGAGGGGTAGTGTTTCTCCTATCGTTGTCGATGCAAGGCGGGGTGAATTGGGATTTGTGTGTAATTAAGGTCTGGGGTTTCTTCGGGTCAGTTCATGTGGTCTGGAAACACTCTATGACCTACTATGTTATGTGTTCAGGAGATGGGTTCTGATCCGGGTTTCTGTCTCTCTCTGTTTGTTCCTCTCTCCTCCCCCTTCTCTCTCTTTCCCTCCCTCTTTTTCCATCTCTCTCCCTACTATCCCCCTTCCCTCTCTTTCCCTCTCCATCCTCCCCCTCTCTCTCTCCTCCCCCTTCTCTCTCATTCCCTCCCTCTTTTTCCATCTCTCTCCCTACTATCTCCCTTCCCTCTCTTTCCCTCTCCATCCCCCCTCTCTCTCTCCTCCCCCTTCTTTCTCATTCCCTCCCTCTTTTTCCATCTCTCCCTACTATCCCCCTTCCCTCTTTCCCTCTCCATCCCCCCTCTCTCTCCTCCTCCTTCTCTCTCATTCCCACCCTCTTTTTCTATCTCTCTCCCTACTATCCCCCTTCCCTCTCTTTCCCTCTCCATCCTCTCTCTCTCTCCTCCCCCTTCTCTCTCATTCCCTCCCTCTTTTTCCATCTCTTTCCCTCTCCATCCCCCCTCTCTCTCCTCCCCCTTCTCTCTCATTCCCTCCCTCTTTTTCCATCTCTTTCCCTCTCCATCCCCCCTCTCTCTCTCCTCCCCTCTCTCTTTCTCAGGAGAAGGAGCCAGGAGATGATGACGACAGTGATAGCGACAGCGACGATGATGACGATGATGTTCGTGTCACCATTGGAGACATCAAGACCGGAGCCCCACAGTACACGTACGTGTCTTTAAAGTAGAGGTCGAACCGGTTAGGATTTTTCAACTCCGATACCGATTATTTGGGCCCCAAAAAAAAGCCGATACCGATTAATCGGCCGATTTGTACATATGTATTTGTAATAACGACAATTACAACAATACCGAACACTTATTTGAACTTATTATAATACATAAATAAAAAATCTATTTAGCCTCAAATAAATAATCAAACATGTTCAATTTGGTTTAAGTAATGCAAAAACACAGTGTTGGAGAAGAAAGTAAAAGTGCAATATGTGCTATGTAAGAAAGCTAACGTTTCAGTTCCTTGCTCAGAACATGAGAACATATGAAAGCCGGTGGTTCCTTTTAACATGAGTCTTCAATATTCCCAGATAAGAAGCTTTAGGTTGTAGTTATTATAGGTCTATTTCTCTCTATACCATTTGTATTTCATTAACCTTTGACTATTGGATGTTCTTATAGGCACTATTGTATTGCCAGCCTAATCTGGGGAGTTGATAGGCTTGAAGTCATAAACAGCGTTGTGCTTCAAGCACTGCGAAGAGCTGCTGGCAAACGCAGTAAAGTGCTGTTTGAATGAATACTTACGAGCCTGCTGCTGCCTACCACCGCTCAGTCAGACTGCTCTATCAAATATCAAATCATAGACTTAATTATAATATAATAAACACACACAAATACTAGCTTTATCTAATTAATATGGTCAAATCCGGAAACTATCATTTCGAAAACAAAATGTACGGGAGTTGCAGCGATGAGACAAGACTGTAACTACCAATTGGATACCATGAAATTGGGTAGAGAAAATGGGTCAAATTTTTATAAACATGAATTTCTTTTAACTAAATATGCAGGTTTAAAAAAAATATACTGGTGTTTTGATTTAAAGAAAGGCATTGGTGTTTAGGGTTCGGTACATTGGTGATTAGGGTTAGAGGTACATTGGTGATTAGGGTTAGAGGTACATTGGTGTTTAGGGTTCGGTACATTGGTGATTAGGGTTAGGTACATTGGTGATTAGGGTTCAGTACATTGGTGTTTATGGTTCGGTACATTGGTGTTTAGGGTTCGGTACATTGGTGATTAGGGTTCGGTACATTGGTGATTAGGGTTCGGTACATTGGTGATTAGGGTTCGGTACATTGGTGTTTAGGGTTCGGTACATTGGTGATTAGGGTTCGGTACATTGGTGATTAGGGTTAGAGGTACATTGGTGATTAGGGTTAGAGGTACATTGGTGATTAGGGTTAGAGGTACATTGGTGATTAGGGTTAGAGGTACATTGGTGATTAGGGTTAGAGGTACATTGGTGTTTAGGGTTCGGTACATTGGTGATTAGGGTTCGGTACATTGGTGATTAGGGTTAGAGGTACATTGGTGATTAGGGTTCGGTACATTGGTGATTAGGGTTAGGTACATTGGTGATTAGGGTTCGGTACATTGGTGATTAGGGTTCGGTACATTGGTGATTAGGGTTAGAGGTACATTGGTGATTAGGGTTAGAGGTACATTGGTGTTTAGGGTTAGGTACATTGGTGATTAGGGTTCGGTACATTGGTGATTAGGGTTCGGTACATTGGTGTTTAGGGTTCGGTACATTGGTGATTAGGGTTCGGTACATTGGTGATTAGGGTTCGGTACATTGGTGATTAGGGTTCGGTACATTGGTGATTAGGGTTCGGTACATTGGTGATTAGGGTTCGGTACATTGGTGATTAGGGTTAGGGTTAGGGTTAGGTACATTGGTGATTAGGGTTCGGTACATTGGTGTTTAGGGTTCGGTACATTGGTGATTAGGGTTCGGTACATTGGTGATTAGGGTTAGGTACATTGGTGATTAGGGTTCGGTACATTGGTGATTAGGGTTAGAGGTACATTGGTGATTAGGGTTCGGTACATTGGTGATTAGGGTTAGGTACATTGGTGATTAGGGTTCGGTACATTGGTGATTAGGGTTCGGTACATTGGTGATTAGGGTTCGGTACATTGGTGTTTAGGGTTCGGTACATTGGTGTTTAGGGTTCGGTACATTGGTGATTAGGGTTCGGTACATTGGTGATTAGGGTTCGGTACATTGGTGATTAGGGTTCGGTACATTGGTGAGTAGGGGTTCGGTACATTGGTGATTAGGGTTCGGTACATTGGTGATTAGGGTTCGGTACATTGGTGATTAGGGTTAGAGGTACATTGGTGATTAGGGTTCGGTACATTGGTGATTAGGGGTTCGGTACATTGGTGATTAGGGTTCGGTACATTGGTGATTAGGGTTCGGTACATTGGTGATTAGGATTCGGTACATTGGTGATTAGGGTTAGGTACATTGGTGTTTAGGGTTAGGTACATTGGTGATTAGGGTTCGGTACATTGGTGGTTAGGCACATTGGTGATTAGGGTTCGGTACATTGGTGTTTAGGGGTTAGGTACATTGGTGTTTAGGGTTCGGTACATTGGTGTTTAGGGTTCGGTACATTGGTGATTAGGGTTCGGTACATTGGTGGTTAGGTACATTGGTGATTAGGGTTCGGTACATTGGTGATTAGGGTTCGGTACATTGGTGGTTAGGTACATTGGTGATTAGGGTTCGGTACATTGGTGTTTAGGGGTTAGGTACATTGGTGTTTAGGGTTCGGTACATTGGTGTTTAGGGTTCGGTACATTGGTGATTAGGGTTCGGTACATTGGTGGTTAGGTACATTGGTGATTAGGGTTCGGTACATTGGTGTTTAGGGGTTAGGTACATTGGTGTTTAGGGTTCGGTACATTGGTGTTTAGGGGTTAGGTACATTGGTGTTTAGGGTTCGGTACATTGGTGATTAGGGTTCGGTACATTGGTGTTTAGGGTTCGGTACATTGGTGATTAGGGTTAGGTACATTGGTGATTAGGGTTCGGTACATTGGTGTTTAGGGTTCGGTACATTGGTGATTAGGGTTCGGTACATTGGTGATTAGGGTTCGGTACATTGGTGATTAGGGTTAGGTACATTGGTGATTAGGGTTAGAGGTACATTGGTGATTAGGGTTCGGTACATTGGTGATTAGGGTTCAGTACATTGGTGATTAGGGTTCGGTACATTGGTGATTAGGGTTCGGTACATTGGTGATTAGGGTTCGGTACATTGGTGATTAGGGTTCGGTACATTGGTGATTAGGGTTCGGTACATTGGTGATTAGGGTTAGGTACATTGGTGATTAGGGTTCGGTACATTGGTGATTAGGGTTCGGTACATTGGTGTTTAGGGTTCGGTACATTGGTGATTAGGGTTCGGTACATTGGTGATTAGGGTTCGGTACATTGGTGATTAGGGTTCGGTACATTGGTGATTAGGGTTAGGTACATTGGTGATTAGGGTTAGGTACATTGGTGTTTAGGGGTTAGAGGTACATTGGTGTTTAGGGTTAGAGGTACATTGGTGTTTAGGGGTTAGAGGTACATTGGTGTTTAGGGTTAGAGGTACATTGGTGTTTAGGGTTAGAGGTACATTGGTGTTTAGGGTTAGAGGTACATTGGTGTTTAGGGGTTAGAGGTACATTGGTGTTTAGGGTCAGGTACATTGGTGTTTAGGGTTCGGTACATTGGTGTTTAGGGTTCGGTACATTGGTGATTAGGGTTCGATACATTGGTGATTAGGGTTCGGTACATTGGTGATTAGGGTTCGGTACATTGGTGATTAGGGTTCGGTACATTGGTGATTAGGGTTCGGTACATTGGTGATTAGGGTTCGGTACATTGGTGATTAGGGTTAGGTACATTGGTGTTTAGGGTTCGGTACATTGGTGATTAGGGTTCGGTACATTGGTGTTTAGGGTTCGGTACATTGGTGTTTAGGGTTCGGTACATTGGTGATTAGGGTTAGAGGTACATTGGTGATTAGGGTTAGAGGTACATTGGTGATTAGGGTTCGGTACATTGGTGATTAGGGTTAGGTACATTGGTGATTAGGGTTCAGTACATTGGTGATTAGGGTTAGAGGTACATTGGTGTTTAGGGTTCGGTACATTGGTGATTAGGGTTCGGTACATTGGTGTTTAGGGTTAGGTACATTGGTGATTAGGGTTAGAGGTACATTGGTGATTAGGGTTAGAGGTACATTGGTGATTAGGGTTCGGTACATTGGTGATTAGGGTTCGGTACATTGGTGATTAGGGTTAGAGGTACATTGGTGTTTAGGGTTAGGTACATTGGTGATTAGGGTTCGGTACATTGGTGTTTAGGGTTAGGTACATTGGTGATTAGGGTTCGGTACATTGGTGATTAGGGTTCGGTACATTGGTGTTTAGGGTTAGGTACATTGGTGTTTAGGGTTCGGTACATTGGTGTTTAGGGTTAGAGGTACATTGGTGATTAGGGTTAGAGGTACATTGGTGATTAGGGTTCGGTACATTGGTGATTAGGGTTCGGTACATTGGTGATTAGGGTTAGGTACATTGGTGTTTAGGGTTCGGTACATTGGTGATTAGGGTTCGGTACATTGGTGATTAGGGTTCGGTACATTGGTGATTAGGGTTCGGTACATTGGTGATTAGGGTTAGGTACATTGGTGTTTAGGGTTCGGTACATTGGTGATTAGGGTTCGGTACATTGGTGATTAGGGTTCGGTACATTGGTGATTAGGGTTCGGTACATTGGTGATTAGGGTTCGGTACATTGGTGATTAGGGTTAGAGGTACATTGGTGATTAGGGTTAGGTACATTGGTGATTAGGGTTCGGTACATTGGTGATTAGGGTTCGGTACATTGGTGTTTAGGGTTAGGTACATTGGTGTTTAGGGTTCGGTACATTGGTGATTAGGGTTAGAGGTACATTGGTGATTAGGGTTAGAGGTACATTGGTGATTAGGGTTCGGTACATTGGTGATTAGGGTTAGGTACATTGGTGATTAGGGTTCGGTACATTGGTGATTAGGGTTCGGTACATTGGTGATTAGGGTTCGGTACATTGGTGTTTAGGGTTAGGTACATTGGTGATTAGGGTTCGGTACATTGGTGATTAGGGGTTAGGTACATTGGTGTTTAGGGTTAGAGGTACATTGGTGATTAGGGTTAGAGGTACATTGGTGATTAGGGTTCGGTACATTGGTGTTTAGGGTTCGGTACATTGGTGTTTAGGGTTCGGTACATTGGTGTTTAGGGTTCGGTACATTGGTGTTTAGGGTTCGGTACATTGGTGTTTAGGGTTAGGTACATTGGTGTTTAGGGTTAGGTACATTGGTGATTAGGGTTCGGTACATTGGTGTTTAGGGTTAGGTACATTGGTGTTTAGGGTTCGGTACATTGGTGATTAGGGTTCGGTACATTGGTGATTAGGGTTCGGTACATTGGTGATTAGGGTTAGGGTTAGGTACATTGGTGATTAGGGTTCGGTACATTGGTGTTTAGGGTTCGGTACATTGGTGATTAGGGTTCGGTACATTGGTGATTAGGGTTAGGTACATTGGTGATTAGGGTTCGGTACATTGGTGATTAGGGTTAGAGGTACATTGGTGATTAGGGTTCGGTACATTGGTGATTAGGGTTAGGTACATTGGTGATTAGGGTTCGGTACATTGGTGATTAGGGTTCGGTACATTGGTGATTAGGGTTCGGTACATTGGTGTTTAGGGTTCGGTACATTGGTGTTTAGGGTTCGGTACATTGGTGATTAGGGTTCGGTACATTGGTGATTAGGGTTCGGTACATTGGTGATTAGGGTTCGGTACATTGGTGATTAGGGGTTCGGTACATTGGTGATTAGGGTTCGGTACATTGGTGATTAGGGTTCGGTACATTGGTGATTAGGGTTAGAGGTACATTGGTGATTAGGGTTCGGTACATTGGTGATTAGGGGTTCGGTACATTGGTGATTAGGGTTCGGTACATTGGTGATTAGGATTCGGTACATTGGTGATTAGGGTTAGGTACATTGGTGTTTAGGGTTAGGTACATTGGTGATTAGGGTTCGGTACATTGGTGGTTAGGCACATTGGTGATTAGGGTTCGGTACATTGGTGTTTAGGGGTTAGGTACATTGGTGTTTAGGGTTCGGTACATTGGTGTTTAGGGTTCGGTACATTGGTGATTAGGGTTCGGTACATTGGTGGTTAGGTACATTGGTGATTAGGGTTCGGTACATTGGTGATTAGGGTTCGGTACATTGGTGGTTAGGTACATTGGTGATTAGGGTTCGGTACATTGGTGTTTAGGGGTTAGGTACATTGGTGTTTAGGGTTCGGTACATTGGTGTTTAGGGTTCGGTACATTGGTGATTAGGGTTCGGTACATTGGTGGTTAGGTACATTGGTGATTAGGGTTCGGTACATTGGTGTTTAGGGGTTAGGTACATTGGTGTTTAGGGTTCGGTACATTGGTGTTTAGGGGTTAGGTACATTGGTGTTTAGGGTTCGGTACATTGGTGATTAGGGTTCGGTACATTGGTGTTTAGGGTTCGGTACATTGGTGATTAGGGTTAGGTACATTGGTGATTAGGGTTCGGTACATTGGTGTTTAGGGTTCGGTACATTGGTGATTAGGGTTCGGTACATTGGTGATTAGGGTTAGGTACATTGGTGATTAGGGTTAGGTACATTGGTGATTAGGGTTAGAGGTACATTGGTGATTAGGGTTAGAGGTACATTGGTGATTAGGGTTCGGTACATTGGTGATTAGGGTTAGGTACATTGGTGATTAGGGTTCAGTACATTGGTGATTAGGGTTAGAGGTACATTGGTGTTTAGGGTTCGGTACATTGGTGATTAGGGTTCGGTACATTGGTGTTTAGGGTTAGGTACATTGGTGATTAGGGTTAGAGGTACATTGGTGATTAGGGTTAGAGGTACATTGGTGATTAGGGTTCGGTACATTGGTGATTAGGGTTCGGTACATTGGTGATTAGGGTTAGAGGTACATTGGTGTTTAGGGTTAGGTACATTGGTGATTAGGGTTCGGTACATTGGTGTTTAGGGTTAGGTACATTGGTGATTAGGGTTCGGTACATTGGTGATTAGGGTTCGGTACATTGGTGTTTAGGGTTAGGTACATTGGTGTTTAGGGTTCGGTACATTGGTGTTTAGGGTTAGAGGTACATTGGTGATTAGGGTTAGAGGTACATTGGTGATTAGGGTTCGGTACATTGGTGATTAGGGTTCGGTACATTGGTGATTAGGGTTAGGTACATTGGTGTTTAGGGTTCGGTACATTGGTGATTAGGGTTCGGTACATTGGTGATTAGGGTTCGGTACATTGGTGATTAGGGTTCGGTACATTGGTGATTAGGGTTAGGTACATTGGTGTTTAGGGTTCGGTACATTGGTGATTAGGGTTCGGTACATTGGTGATTAGGGTTCGGTACATTGGTGATTAGGGTTCGGTACATTGGTGATTAGGGTTCGGTACATTGGTGATTAGGGTTAGAGGTACATTGGTGATTAGGGTTAGGTACATTGGTGATTAGGGTTCGGTACATTGGTGATTAGGGTTCGGTACATTGGTGTTTAGGGTTAGGTACATTGGTGTTTAGGGTTCGGTACATTGGTGATTAGGGTTAGAGGTACATTGGTGATTAGGGTTAGAGGTACATTGGTGATTAGGGTTCGGTACATTGGTGATTAGGGTTCGGTACATTGGTGATTAGGGTTAGGTACATTGGTGATTAGGGTTCGGTACATTGGTGATTAGGGTTCGGTACATTGGTGATTAGGGTTCGGTACATTGGTGTTTAGGGTTCGGTACATTGGTGATTAGGGTTAGGTACATTGGTGATTAGGGTTCGGTACATTGGTGATTAGGGTTAGGTACATTGGTGATTAGGGTTAGGTACATTGGTGATTAGGGTTAGAGGTACATTGGTGATTAGGGTTAGAGGTACATTGGTGATTAGGGTTCGGTACATTGGTGATTAGGGTTCGGTACATTGGTGATTAGGGTTCGGTACATTGGTGATTAGGGTTCGGTACATTGGTGATTAGGGTTAGGTACATTGGTGATTAGGGTTCGGTACATTGGTGATTAGGGGTTAGGTACATTGGTGTTTAGGGTTAGAGGTACATTGGTGATTAGGGTTAGAGGTACATTGGTGATTAGGGTTCGGTACATTGGTGTTTAGGGTTCGGTACATTGGTGTTTAGGGTTCGGTACATTGGTGTTTAGGGTTCGGTACATTGGTGTTTAGGGTTCGGTACATTGGTGTTTAGGGTTAGGTACATTGGTGTTTAGGGTTAGGTACATTGGTGATTAGGGTTCGGTACATTGGTGTTTAGGATTAGGTACATTGGTGTTTAGGGTTCGGTACATTGGTGCAACAAACTGTGCTTTTTTCGCGAATGCGCTTGTTAAATCGTCAGCCGTTTGGCGAAGTAGGCTTGTGATTGGGATGATAAATTAACGGGCACCGCATCGATTATATGCAACGCAGGGACAAGCTAGTTAAACTAGTAATATCATCAACCGTGTGAAGTTAACTAGTAATTATGTTAAGATTGATAGTTTTTTTTTTTTACAAGATACATTTAATGCTAGCTACGGTCTTTAGATGGATAGTTCATCCGTAATGTCTTTAAAGGGATAGTTCACCCGTAATGTCTTTAAAGGGATAGTTCACCCGTAATGTCTTTAAAGGGATAGTTCACCCGTAATGTCTTTAAAGGGATAGTTCACCCGTAATGTCTTTAAAGGGATAGTTCACCCGTAATGTCTTTAAAGGGATAGTTCACCCGTAATGTCTTTAAAGGGATAGTTCACCCGTAATGTCTTTAAAGGGATAGTTCACCCGTAATGTCTTTAAAGGGATAGTTCACCCGTAATGTCTTTAAAGGGATAGTTCACCCGTAATGTCTAAGCCGATCTGACCTTATTATTCCCAGATAAGGGGTTTTATGTACAGCTGATGAGCCTGAATTCATCTATTGTATTTCACAGCCTTTGACGCTGTTGTTGTTGTTGACATGTCTGGTTTGTTGTTGTTGTTGTTGACATGTCTGGTTTGTTGTTGTTGTTGTTATGTCTGGTTTGTTGTTGTTGACATGTCTGGTTTGTTGTTGTTGTTGACATGTCTGGTTTGTTGTTGTTGTTGTTGACATGTCTGGTTTGTTGTTGTTGTTGACATGTCTGGTTTGTTGTTGTAGAACGTATGGAGTGGCTCCTGTTAACCTGAACATAAAGACAGCGGGAGCCAGACCCTATGGAACAGGTACTGTAGTGTTCTGTTCTTCACCTGTTCTATGCACCTGACTTTACACAGGCCGACATGGAGTGGGAAATGTATAGTACAGGCTGATAGAGGTGTCCAGTCCCACCACCATAGGTGTCCGGTCCCACCACCATGTCTTGATAGGTGTCCAGTCCCACTGCCATGTCTTGATAGGTGTCCATTCCCACCACCATGTCTTGATAGGTGTCCAGTCCCACCACCATAGGTGTCCATTCCCACCACCATGTCTTGATAGGTGTCCATTCCCACTGCCATGTCTTGATAGGTGTCCATTCCCACCACCGTAGGTGTCCATTCCCACCACCATAGGTGTCCAGTCCCACCACCGTAGGTGTCCAGTCCCACCACCATAGGTGTCCATTCCCACCACCATAGGTGTCCAGTCCCACCACCATAGGTGTCCAGTCCCACCACCATAGGTGTCCAGTCCCACCACCATAGGTGTCCATTCCCACCACCATGTCTTGATAGGTGTCCATTCCCACCACCGTAGGTGTCCAGTCCCACCACCATGTCTTGATAGGTGTCCATTCCCACCACCATAGGTGTCCAGTCCCACCACCATGTCTTGATAGGTGTCCAGTCCCACCACCATGTCTTGATAGGTGTCCATTCCCACCACCATAGGTGTCCATTCCCACCACCATGTCTTGATAGGTGTCCATTCCCACCACCATAGGTGTCCATTCCCACCACCATGTCTTGATAGGTGTCCATTCCCACCTCCATGTCTTGATAGGTGTCCATTCCCACCACCATGTCTTGATAGGTGTCCATTCCCACCACCATGTCTTGATAGGTGTCCATTCCCACCACCATGTCTTGATAGGTGTCCAGTCCCACCACCATGTCTTGATAGGTGTCCATTCCCACCACCATGTCTTGATAGGTGTCCAGTCCCACCACCATGTCTTGATAGGTGTCCAGTCCCACCACCATGTCTTGATAGGTGTCCAGTCCCACCACCATAGGTGTCCATTCCCACCACCATGTCTTGATAGGTGTCCAGTCCCACCACCATGTCTTGATAGGTGTCCATTCCCACCACCATGTCTTGATAGGTGTCCATTCCCACCACCATGTCTTGATAGGTGTCCATTCCCACCACCATGTCTTGATAGGTGTCCATTCCCACCACCATGTCTTGATAGGTGTCCAGTCCCACCACCATAGGTGTCCAGTCCCACCACCATAGGTGTCCATTCCCACCACCATAGGTGTCCATTCCCACCACCATGTCTTGATAGGTGTCCAGTCCCACCACCATGTCTTGGTAGGTGTCCATTCCCACCACCATGTCTTGATAGGTGTCCATTCCCACCACCATAGGTGTCCATTCCCACCACCATAGGTGTCCAGTCCCACCACCATAGGTGTCCAGTCCCACCACCATAGGTGTCCAGTCCCACCACCATAGGTGTCCAGTCCCACCACCATAGGTGTCCAGTCCCACCACCATAGGTGTCCATTCCCACCACCATAGGTGTCCATTCCCACCACCATAGGTGTCCATTCCCACCACCATAGGTGTCCATTTTCACCACCATAGGTGTCCATTCTCACCACCATAGGTGTCCATTCCCACCACCATAGGTGTCCATTCTCACCACCATAGGTGTCCATTCCCACCACCATAGGTGTCCATTCCCACCACCATAGGTGTCCATTCCCACCACCATAGGTGTCCAGTCCCACCACCATGTCTTGATAGGTGTCCATTCCCACCACCATGTCTTGATAGGTGTCCATTCCCACCACCATAGGTGTCCAGTCCCACCACCATGTCTTGATAGGTGTCCATTCCCACCACCATGTCTTGATAGGTGTCCATTCCCACCACCATGTCTTAATAGGTGTCCATTCCCACCACCATAGGTGTCCATTCCCACCACCATAGGTGTCCAGTCCCACCACCATGTCTTGATAGGTGTCCATTCCCACCACCATAAGTGTCCATTCCCACCACCATAGGTGTCCAGTCCCACCACCATGTCTTGATAGGTGTCCATTCCCACCACCATAAGTGTCCATACCCATCTCCATAGGTGTCCAGTCCCACCACCATAGGTGTCCAGTCCCACCACCATACGTGTCCATTCCCACCACCATACGTGTCCAGTCCCACCACCATACGTGTCCAGTCCCACCACCATAGGTGTCCATTCTCACCACCATGTCTTGATAGGTGTCCATTCCCACCACCATGTCTTGATAGGTGTCCATTCCCACCACCATAAGTGTCCATTCCCACCACCATAGGTGTCCAGTCCCACCACCATGTCTTGATAGGTGTCCATTCCCACCACCATGTCTTGATAGGTGTCTATTCCCACCACCATAAGTGTCCATTCCCACCACCATGTCTTGATAGGTGTCCATTCCCACCACCATAGGTGTCCAGTCCCACCACCATGTCTTGATAGGTGTCCATTCCCACCACCATAAGTGTCCATTCCCACCACCATAGGTGTCCAGTCCCACCACCATGTCTTGATAGGTGTCCATTCCCATCTCCATAGGTGTCCATTCCCACCTCCATAGGTGTCCAGTCCCACCACCATAGGTGTCCATTCCCACCACCATAGGTGTCCATTCCCACCACCATAGGTGTCCATTCCCACCACCATAGGTGTCCATTCCCACCACCATAGGTGTCCATTCCCACCACCATAGGTGTCCATTCCCACCACCATACGTGTCCAGTCCCACCACCATAGGTGTCCATTCCCACCACCATAGGTGTCCATTCCCACCACCATAGGTGTCCATTCCCACCACCATACGTGTCCAGTCCCACCACCATAGGTGTCCAGTCCCACCTCCATGTCTTGGGCAGCTTTGTGGAACTAGATGGTATAAATGTAGATATTGTTGATTAAAATGTTTTGATTGATGTACTAAATTGTCCTCTGTATATTTTAACCCTGGTAGATATTCTAAATGTTTCTCTTCCATGTGGTGTTCTGGTTTCTATTCTCTCTCTAGTAGGGAACAAGTTAAAGGGTGTGGATCTGGAGGCCCCGGGAAACATCAATGGAGTCCCGGTAGTGGAGGTGGACATGGAGACATTCGAGGAGAAACCCTGGAGGAAACCAGGTACGGGTTACTGTGGGCGGGGTTACTGTGGGCGGGGTTACTGTGGGCGGGGTTACTGTGGGCGGGGTTACTGTGGTGCGGGGTCACTGTGGGCGGGGTCACTGTGGTGTGGGGTTACTGTGGGCGGGGTTACTGTGGGCGGGGTTACTGTGGTGCGGGGTTACTGTGGTGCGGGGTTACTGTGGGCGGGGTTACTGTGGTTCAGGGTTACTGTGGTTCGGGGTTACTGTGGGCGGGGTTACTGTGGTGCGGGGTTACTGTGGGCGGGGTTACTGTGGGACATTCGAGGAGACACCCTGGAGGAAACCAGGTACGGGTTATTGTGGGCGGGGTTACTGTGGGCGGGGTTACTGTGGGCGGGGTTACTGGTTACTGTGGGACATCAGAGGAGAAACCCTGGAGGAATCCAGGTACGGGTTACTGTGGGCGGGGTTACTGTGGGACACTGTAGGAGTTTGTAAAAATAAACGTGTGTGTGTGTGTGTGTGTGTAGGTGCTGACCTGTCTGACTACTTTAACTATGGGTTCAACGAGGACACGTGGAAGGGCTACTGTGACAAGCAGAAGAGGCTGAGGATGGGCCTGGAGGTCGTCAACATCTCCTCCACCACCAGCAAAATCACTGTAAGATACAACATCTCCTCCACTACCAACTAAATCACTGTAAGATACAACATCTCCTTCACTACCAGCTAAATCACTAAGATACAACATCTCCTCCAATACCAGCTAAATCACTAAGATACAACATCTCCTCCACTACCAGCTAAATCACTAAGATACAACATCTCCTCCACTACCAGCTAAATCACTAAGATACAACATCTCCTCCACTACCAGCTAAATCACTGTAAGATACATCTCCTCCACTACCAGCTAAATCACTGTAAGATACAACATCTCCTCCACTACCAGCTAAATCACTGTAAGATACAACATCTCCTCCACTACCAGCTAAATCACTAAGATACAACATCTCCTTCACTACCAGCTAAATCACTGTCAGATACAACATCTCCTCCACTACCAGCTAAATCACTGTAAGATACAACATCTCCTCCACTACCAACTAAATCACTGTAAGATACAACATCTCCTTCACTACCAGCTAAATCACTAAGATACAACATATCCTCCAATACCAGCTAAATCACTAAGATACAACATCTCCTCCACTACCAGCTAAATCACTAAGATACAACATCTCCTCCACTACCAGCTAAATCACTAAGATACAACATCTCCTCCACTACCAGCTAAATCACTGTAAGACACAACATCTCCTCCACCACCAGCTAAATCACTGTCAGATACAACATCTCCTCCACTACCAGCTAAATCACTAAGATACAACATCTCCTCCACTACCAGCTAAATTACTGTCAGATACAACATCTCCTCCACTACCAGCTAAATCACTAAGATACAACATCTCCTCCACTACCAGCTAAATCACTAAGATACAACATCTCCTCCACTACCAGCTAAATCACTAAGATACAACATCTCCTCCACTACCAGCTAAATCACTGTAAGATACAACATCTCCTTCACTACCAGCTAAATCACTAAGATACAACATCTCCTCCACTACCAACATCTCCTCCACTACCAACTAAATCACTGTAAGATACAACATCTCCTTCACTACCAGCTAAATCACTAAGATACAACATCTCCTCCAATACCAGCTAAATCACTAAGATACAACATCTCCTCCACTACCAGCTAAATCACTAAGATACAACATCTCCTCCACTACCAGCTAAATCACTAAGATACAACATCTCCTCCACTACCAGCTAAATCACTAAGATACAACATCTCCTCCACTACCAGCTAAATCACTGTAAGATACAACATCTCCTCCACTACCAACATCTCCTCCACCACCAGCTAAATCACTGTCAGATACAACATCTCCTCCACTACCAGCTAAATCACTAAGATACAACATCTCCTCCACTACCAGCTAAATCACTGTAAGACACAACATCTCCTCCACTACCAGCTAAATCACTGTAAGATACAACATCTCCTTCACTACCAGCTAAATCACTAAGATACAACATCTCCTCCACCACCAGCTAAATCACTGTAAGATACAACATCTCCTCCACTACCAGCTAAATCACTAAGATACAACATCTCCTCCACTACCAGCTAAATCACTGATACAACATCTCCTCCACTACCAGCTAAATCACTGTAAGATACAACATCTCCTCCACTACCAGCTAAATCACTAAGATACAACATCTCCTCCACTACCAGCTAAATCACTGATACAACATCTCCTCCACTACCAGCTAAATCACTAAGATACAACATCTCCTCCACTACCAGCTAAATCACTGTAAGCTACAACATCTCCTCCACTACCAGCTAAATCACTGTAAGATACAACATCTCCTCCACTACCAGCTAAATCACTAAGATACAACATCTCCTCCACTACCAGCTAAATCACTGTAAGATACAACATCTCCTCCACTACCAGCTAAATCACTAAGATACAACATCTCCTCCACTACCAGCTAAATCACTAAGATACAACATCTCCTCCACTACCAGCTAAATCACTGATACAACATCTCCTCCACTACCAGCTAAATCACTAAGATACAACATCTCCTCCACTACCAGCTAAATCACTGTAAGCTACAACATCTCCTCCACTACCAGCTAAATCACTGTAAGATACAACATCTCCTCCACTACCAGCTAAATCACTAAGATACAACATCTCCTCCACTACCAGCTAAATCACTAAGATACAACATCTCCTCCACTACCAGCTAAATCACTAAGATACAACATCTCCTCCACTGCCAGCTAAATCACTGTAAGATACAACATCTCCTCCACTACCAGCTAAATCACTGTAAGATACATCTCCTCCACTACCAGCTAAATCACTGTAAGATACAACATCTCCTCCACTACCAGCTAAATCACTGTAAGATACATCTCCTCCACTACCAGCTAAATCACTGTAAGATACAACATCTCCTCCACTACCAGCTAAATCACTAAGATACAACATCTCCTCCACTACCAGCTAAATCACTGTAAGATACAACATCTCCTCCACTACCAGCTAAATCACTGTAAGATACAACATCTCCTCCACTACCAGCTAAATCACTAAGATACAACATCTCCTCCACTACCAGCTAAATCACTGTAAGATACAACATCTCCTCCACTACCAGCTAAATCACTAAGATACAACATCTCCTCCACTACCAGCTAAATCACTGAAAGATACAACATCTCCTCCACTACCAGCTAAATCACTAAGATACAACATCTCCTCCACTACCAGCTAAATCACTGTAAGATACAACATCTCTTCCACTACCAGCTAAATCACTGTAAGATACAACATCTCTTCCACTACCAGCTAAATCACTAAGATACAACATCTCCTCCACCACCAGCTAAATCACTGTAAGATACAACATCTCCTCCACTACCAGCTAAATCACTGTAAGATACAACATCTCCTCCTCCACCAGCTAAATCACTAAGATACAACATCTCCTCCACTACCAGCTAAATCACTGTAAGATACAACATCTCCTCCACCACCAGCTAAATCACTTTAAGATACAACATCTCCTCCACCACCAGCTAAATCACTGTAAGATACAACATCTCCTCCACCACCAGCTAAATCACTGTAAGATACATCTCCTCCACTACCAGCTAAATCCCTAAGATACAACATCTCCTCCACTTCCTTCTCTCTCTCCTCCTCTCAATTCCCTTCCTTCTCTTTGTCTCTCCTCTTCTCAATTCCCTTCCTTCTCTCTCTCTCCTCTTCTCAATTCCCTTCCTTCTCTCTGTCTCTCCTCTTCTCAATTCCTTTCCTTCTCTCTGTCTCTCCTCTTCTCAATTCCCTTCCTTCTCTCTGTCTCTCCTCTTCTCAATTCCCTTCCTTCTCTCTGTCTCTCCTCTTCTCAATTCCCTTCCTTCTCTCTCTCTCCTCTTCTCAATTCCCTTCCTTCTCTGTCTCTCCTCTTCTCAATTCCCTTCCTTCTCTCTCTCTCTCCTCTTCTCAATTCCATTCATTCTCTCTCTCTCCTCTTCTCAATTCCATTCATTCTCTCTCTCTCCTCTTCTCAATTCCCTTCCTTCTCTCTCTCTCCTCTTCTCAATTCCCTTCCTTCTCTGTCTCTCCTCTTCTCAATTCCCTTCCTTCTCTCTCTCTCCTCTTCTCAATTCCCTTCCTTCTCTGTCTCTCCTCTTCTCAATTCCCTTCCTTCTCTCTCTCTCCTCTTCTCAATTCCCTTCCTTCTCTCTGTCTCTCCTCTTCTCAATTCCCTTCCTTCTCTCTGTCTCTCCTCTTCTCAATTCCCTTCCTTCTCTCTGTCTCTCCTCTTCTCAATTCCCTTCCTTCTCTCTGTCTCTCCTCTTCTCAATTCCCTTCCTTCTCTCTCTCTCCTCTTCTCAATTCCCTTCCTTCTCTCTCTCTCCTCTTCTCAATTCCATTCCTTCTCTCTCTCTCCTCTTCTCAATTCCCTTCCTTCTCTCTCTCTCCTCTTCTCAATTCCCTTCCTTCTCTCTCTCTCCTCTTCTCAATTCCCTTCCTTCTCTCTCTCTCCTCTTCTCAATTCCCTTCCTTCTCTCTGTCTCTCCTCCTCTCAATTCCCTTCCTTCTCTCTGTCTCTCCTCCTCTCAATTCCCTTCCTTCTCTCTCTCTCTCTCTCTCAATTCCCTTCCTTCTCTCTCTCTCCTCTTCTCAATTCCCTTCCTTATCTCTCTCTCCTCTTCTCAATTCCCTTCCTTCTCTCTGTCTCTCCTCTTCTCAATTCCCTTCCTTCTCTCTGTCTCTCCTCCTCTCAATTCCCTTCCTTCTCTCTCTCTCTTCTCAATTCCCTTCCTTCTCTCTCTCTCTCTCTCTCTCAATTCCCTTCCTTCTCTCTCTCTCCTCTTCTCAATTCCCTTCCTTCTTTGTCTCATTGAATTGCCATATGATAATCAGTGTAAAACAGATAAGCCAGAGTTGTTTAAAACCAAGATATCCATTTTTAAAGAGGTCCTACTACTGTCAAATGGTCAAACCCAAGATGTTATAAACTTAAAGATGTCCCTACTCTACTCCCCTCAGGTTCAGCAGGGCAGGACGGGGAATGAGAAGGAAGTGAGTTTACCCATCCACACGTCCAAACCTGACTTCCCCACTACAGCCAACATCTACAAGTCATCCATGAACACTACCAGGTAAGAGCTGTACACAGGTCCTCAGATGAATAAGAGCTGTACACAGGTCCTCAGATGAATAAGAGCTGTACACAGGTCCTCAGATGAATAAGAGCTGTACACAGGTCCTCAGATGAATAAGAGCTGTACACAGGTCCTCAGATGAATAAGAGCTGTACACAGGTCCTCAGATGAATAAGAGCTGTACACAGGTCCTCAGATGAATAAGAGCTGTACATAGGTCCTCAGATGAATAAGAGCTGTACACAGGTCCTCAGATGAATAAGAGCTGTACACAGGTCCTCAGATGAATAAGAGCTGTACATAGGTCCTCAGATGAATAAGAGCCGTAAGCTTAGCATAGGACAGGTAGAGACAGATCGTAAGGTTAGCTTAGGACAGGTACATATAGACGGACTGTAAGGTTATCCTAGGACAGGTACAGACAGTAAGGTTAGCCTAGGACAGGTACAGACAGTAAGGTTAGCCTAGGACAGGTACAGACAGTAAGGTTAGCCTAGGACAGGTACAGACAGTAAGGTTAGCCTAGGACAGGTACAGACAGTAAGGTTAGCCTAGGCCAGGAACAGACAGTAAGGTTAGCTTAGGACAGGAACAGACAGTAAGGTTAGCCTAGGACAAGTACAGACGGTAAGGTTAGCCTAGGACAAGTACAGACGGTGAGGTTATCCTAGGACAGGTTAAGAGACGGTGAGGTTATCCTAGGACAGGTTAAGAGACAGTGAGGTTATCCTAGGACAGGTTAAGAGACGGTGAGGTTATCCTAGGACAGGTTAAGAGACAGTGAGGTTATCCTAGGACAGGTTAAGAGACGGTGAGGTTATCCTAGGACAGGTTAAGAGACGGTGATGTTATCCTAGGACAGGTTAAGAGACGGTGAGGTTATCCTAGGACAGGTTAAGAGACGGTGAGGTTATCCTAGGACAGGTTAAGAGACGGTGAGGTTATCCTAGGACAGGTTAAGCGACGGTGAGGTTATCCTAGGACAGGTTAAGAGACGGTAAGGTTATCCTAGGACAGGTTAAGAGACGGTGAGGTTATCCTAGGACAGGTTAAGAGACAGGTTATCCTAGGACAGATACAGACAGTGAGGTTATCCTAGGACAGGTTAAGAGACGGTAAGGTTATCCTAGGACAGATACAGACGGTGAGGTTATCCTAGGACAGGTTAAGAGACGGTAAGGTTATCCTAGGACAGGTTAAGAGACGGTGAGGTTATCCTAGGACAGGTTAAGAGACAGGTTATCCTAGGACAGATACAGACAGTGAGGTTATCCTAGGACAGGTTAAGAGACGGTAAGGTTATCCTAGGACAGGTTAAGAGACAGTAAGGTTATCCTAGGACACGTTAAGAGACATGATAGAGACTCATGTATTAGCTCTGGTAGAGGATTTGGCAAAACACTGTCTGGCAGTGGACAGACAGACAGACACAGACAAGCAGACAGACAGACAAGCAGACAGACAAGCTGACAGACAGGCTGACACAGACAGACAGGCTGACAGACAGACAGAGACAAGCAGATAGATAGACACAGACAGGCAGACAGACAGACAAGCTGACAGACAGGCTGACACAGACAGACAGGCTGACACAGACAAGCAGACAGACAGACACAGACAGGCAGACAGACAGACAAGCTGACAGACAGGCTGACACAGACAGACAGGCTGACACAGACAGGCAGACAGACAGACAGGCAGACAGACAAGCAGACAGACAAGCTGACAGACAGGCTGACACAGACAAACAGGCAGACAGACAGACAGACAGACAGAGACAAGCAGATAGATAGAAAGACAGACAGTGAGTGAGTGACAGATATAGGTAGAGAGAAAGAGAGAGATGGACAGAAGGACAGACAGAGATGCAGTAGACTGCTTGCTTCCGTTTTTCTCCTCTCACTGTACACATGAATGAGTTCCTCTGAGTTCCTCTGAGTGTGTGAGGGGAGGTCTAACTGTGTCTCCCTCCTTCTCCCCCTGATGGTAGGATCTCCCCCCCACAGTGGACTGCTCCCCCCGTCCAGGACATGTCCTACTATACGTGAGTGGGATGGGGCTTGTTCTCATCAACACACTGATACATCCATGTAGAGTATTCTGTCTTTTCCAGATGAGTGGGATGGGGCTTGTTCACATCAACACACTGATACATCCATGTAGAGTATTCTGTCTTTTCCAGATGAGTGGGATGGGGCTTGTTCACATCAACACACTGATACATCCATGTAGAGTATTGTGTCTTTTCCAGATGAGTGGGATGGGGCTTGTTCTCACAACACACTGATACATCCATGTAGAGTATTGTCTTTTCCAGATGAGTGGGATGGGGCTTGTTCACATCAACACACTGATACATCCATGTAGAGTATTGTGTCTTTTCCAGATGAGTGGGATGGGGCTTGTTCACACAACACACTGATACATCCATGTACAGTATTCTGTCTTTTCCAGATGAGTGGGATGGGGCTTGTTCACATCAACACACTGATACATCCATGTAGAGTATTGTCTTTTCCAGATGAGTGGGATGGGGCTTGTTCACATCAAAACACTGATACATCCATGTAGAGTATTCTGTCTTTTCCAGATGAGTGGGATGGGGCTTGTTCACATCAACACACTGATACATCCATGTAGAGTATTGTGTCTTTTCCAGATGAGTGGGATGGGGCTTGTTCACACAACACACTGATACATCCATGTACAGTATTCTGTCTTTTCCAGATGAGTGGGATGGGGCTTGTTCACACAACACACTGATACATCCATGTAGAGTATTGTGTCTTTTCCAGATGAGTGGGATGGGGCTTGTTCACATCAACACACTGATACATCCATGTAGAGTATTGTCTTTTCCAGATGAGTGGGATGGGGCTTGTTCTCACAACACACTGATACATCCATGTAGAGTATTGTCTTTTCCAGATGAGTGGGATGGGGCTTGTTCACATCAACACACTGATACATCCATGTAGAGTATTCTGTCTTTTCCAGATGAGTGGGATGGGGCTTGTTCTCACAACACACTGATACATCCATGTAGAGTATTGTGTCTCTTCCAGATGCTATTTAAAACACAAAATAAACTCATTTTAATTTCCCTCGGCCGATAAACCAGTGACAAACGTCGTGGTTGCATCGCGTCGTTAGGGCACAACGTGGTAGCGTTGTCACCGCGGCAACGTTAAGTTTAACGGGAGTCATCACCTTGGCAACAGTAAACACATTTAAATGCAACACACGTATGCACGTTGACTCACGTGTGTGTGACAGGTGATAGCCATGTTATAGACATGTCATAACAGATTCTACATCATGTGTGTATTAGTGCTGCTGTGTGTTGTCCTTTCTGACTTTAGTGTCCCGTCACTGATCTGTCTGTGGTGGTTAGGTACCGATCTGTCTGTGGTGGTTAGGTACCGATCTGTCTGTGGTGGTTAGGTACCGATCTGTCTGTGGTGGTTAGGTACCGATCTGTCTGTGGTGGTTAGGTACCGATCTGTCTGTGGTGGTTAGGTACCGATCTGTCTGTGGTGGTTAGGTACCGATCTGTCTGTGGTGGTTAGGTACCGATCTGTCTGTGGTGGTTAGGTACCCCGATCTGTCTGTGGCGGTTAGGTACACCGATCTGTCTGGTGGTTAGGTATCCCGATCTGTCTGTGGTGTGGTGGTTAGGTACCCCGATCTGTCTGTGGTGTGGTGGTTAGGTACCCCGATCTGTCTGTAGTGGTGGTTAGGTACCGATCTGTGTGGTGTGGTGGTTAGGTACCCCGATCTGTGTGGTGTGGTGGTTAGGTACCCCGATCTGTGTGGTGTGGTGGTTAGGTACCCCGATCTGTGTGGTGTGGTGGTTAGGTACCCCGATCTGTGTGGTGTGGTGGTTAGGTACCCCGATCTGTGTGGTGTGGTGGTTAGGTACCCCGATCTGTGTGGTGTGGTGGTTAGGTACCGATCTGTGCATGTGGCTGTGTATTAGTTGGTAGAGAGTATAGACGGTAAACTCAGTGTTAATGACTGAGTAGACGGCAGGTAGTCTAGTGGTTAAGAGCGTTGTCTTAGTTGTTAGTGACTGAGTAGACGGCCAGGTAGTCTAGTGGTTAAGAGCGTTGTCTTAGTCGTTAATGACTGAGTAGACGGCCAGGTAGTCTAGTGGTTAAGAGCGTTGTCTTAGTCGTTAATGACTGAGTAGACGGCCAGGTAGTCTAGTGGTTAAGAGCGTTGTCTTAGTCGTTAGTGACTGAGTAGACGGCCAGGTAGTCTAGTGGTTAACAGCGTTGTCTTAGTCGTTAGTGACTGAGTAGACGGCCAGGTA